>NC_045768.1:2272500-2310000 GCF_008692025.1 Phocoena sinus
GCCGCACGATCCGAACACCCTTGCAGAGAAAGGACGGGGTCCCGCCCTGGAGGAGCGTCCAGAATCTCTGAACTCCTGGGAGTCCCTCCAAGCCACCCAACCTCATTCCAGCCACACCTTGTCCTTATACTTTCATGGCAAGAAGCTGTCACTGCCCCCCACGGGACACCCCTGAATAGCGGCCTTGGCCACCATGTCTCTCAGCTACACACCACCCCCGGCTCTCTAGGACAGAGGTGAATTTGCACAAGTTGTGCAAAGCGACTTTTTAGGCGACGGCTAAAACCCAGTTGGCAAACACAGGCTCTGTGAAGGTATGGGCATCCCGCCTCTGTCCGTACAACGCGTGGGGGTGGGAGAATGTTCCATCCCAGACTAATTGAATCTGAATGGTGCCACAGCAAGGACACACACGGTCAGGAAAAGAAATTCAATTTCCTTTTGACCTGCGATTAATTTTCAGGAAAAAATCGCTGTATCACCTTGTCTAAAGATGAGCTTCTAGCCCAGCACCTTATGCTTTCAGAAGGGGTCCCCGTCCTTGGTTGAGTCAGGGAGACACCGAGCCTCCCCTGGGAACCAGGCCAGGAGCAGGCTTTCACTGGGAACCTCGCTGGCCTTGAGGACATCCGGTCAGCTGGCTGCCAAGTGGACAACTCCCGCCCTCTGTTCTTCCTCTAGGAATGCAAGGATCTTGCAAGCCTGGGGCTGGTCCAGGCATCGCAGAATTCTTGCAAAACAACAGCACTGCTCGGCTGGAGGCACTGCTCAGCCACGGCCGCCCACTCATGCGTTAGCCGTGAGCGTGGGTCACTGTGGGCGGCGGCGGGGTCCTGCTCACCCACCCTCGGGCAGGATCTGTGGTTCTGGGCTCTGACCATCATCACTCCGCGTATCCCTTGTGACCCGGAGGCCTTCCCGATGACTCAGACACACATATTCCTCTCCTGCATCTGGTTGGCTGGCATCCAGTTATCTCCCATAAAGACTTGGCCCCGAGCTCTGGGCCCAGCATCGCAGCATTGATGGAACTGGTGTCAACACGTGATCATATTATTTAGGAGAATATGAAATTCCCCCTGGATCCAGAGAGCATGCAGGATATCTGGACAGACTTACAGGACGGGCCAGAAAAGATTTTGGTCATTGTCTAAACTTTGTGCTACAGATGGGGAAACTGAGACCCAGAGAGGTGGTCCCACAGAGGCCGGGGCAGGACCAGAAGCCAGGCCTGCTGGCCCCCAGCTCTGCTGGGCGCTGAGGTGATGGCGCTCCCAGACCCCCGGATCCCGGGCTGACCCGGTTCCCGCCTCCCCGCCTGCCTGTGAGGCCACGTCGGGTGGGGGCCAGGGCGGTGGCCAGCGCAGGTCCCATGGCCCAAGTCCTGCTGTCAGCTGACTTCCCCATCCCTCTCGCCGGCCAGTGGATGGGAAGGCCTTTGTGCCCCTGGCCTGGACCGTCTGGGAACTTGTGGCTTGGGTCACCGTGAGGTCAGCAAAAACGGTAACACTGACACGAAGGAGCCACAGCCTAGCCTTTGGGGCCCTCAGGAGAAGGCGCGGTCGCCAAGGCAGGACTGGATTCCCCCCGCGAACGTCTTTCTGGGACCCTTTTCACCCCCACGTCAGCTGCTGAGCAGTGGTGGCTCCTCTCACCACCCAGGCCCTCGCTCCAACGCAGGCTGGGCTAGGGCTGCAGCGTCCTTCCCGTCCCCCAACCTCAACTAGGCTGTGAGCCTGCGGAGGGCCAGGCCCGTGTCTTCCAGCCCAGGGCCCTGACCTGGCAGGCTCCTAGCCAACACGTCCAGAATTAATTCTAGGGAGAGCGTTGGGGAGCTTGGCACTGGGATAGAACCTTCAGTTTAGAAGGGATGCTAGAACTCAGCTGGGCGTCCAGATTGGCCGTGTATGAGCCGATGGGCCAAATGCCTCAGGTAGCGACTGGCCTTGGAAAGCTCTGTGCTTCTCCCTGCCCCTGCCCCAAAGGCCTAGGGGACAGAAAATACCAAATGACTGGTGAACGGCCCGGAAGGCTGGGACCATGTCCCTGGGACGCCTCTGTCTCTGGGTTCTGGTTCTGAGGAACGTGTGTCATAGGTCAATAATCAGAGTCATAAAAGGCCCACCAGGGGCAAGGCAAGCCCATCACGGGGTTATTCCAAGGAGAAAAAGCAGCCCAACCACATGTCCTGCTCAGCGGAGAGGACGACCCGACGTTCAGAGTGGTTCTCAGGCAGTATTTCAAGGAACAGGAAAACTATCACAGCAACTTAGTAAGAGAACAAAGCCGAACGTGCAAACTATGTACATGGGACGATCTTGCTTCTGTTTTAAAATTTACAGGCAGAGATTAGGGAGAGAAGATGGAAGGAAGTACACTGTCAACCTTGGCTTTCTCTCTGGTGGAATTAGAGGGGTTTTTGTTTGCTCTTATCTTACTAATATTCCCTATTTATAGTGAAACACCCCATCAACTCTTCAGCCAGACTCTGTGGCAGGTGAGAGAGGGAGGTCTCAGAGAGGTCAAGGGTCACGCCCAAAGGGGTCATGTCAGCGGTGAGGTCGGCACCCAGGCCCTGCACACTGTGTACTGTGGTTGGAAACAGAGAAACGAGCGGTAAGGCGCTTTTGACTAAACCAGTAAAGCCGGTTCCAGAGGAGGCGGTGGAGAGAAGCAGCCTGTGCATGTCCTGCACCCCATGTATCCCACCCCGTGGCCCCCGACCTGTGCCTGTTACCCCACGCAGGAGTTCATCCTAGAGTCTGACCTCTGCTTCCACCGGCCAGAGCCCCGGCCCAGCCCGGCTCCTGGAGGCCAAGGTGCAGCCAGACGGCCGTGGGCCAGGCCTGGGGCGGCAGCCAGGGCCGGGAAGGGCCAGCCCCCATTGCAGCCCATTGTCCAAGACTAAGGCCCAGGTGCGTCGCTGGAGCGACCCTTGGCTGGCAGGGGAAGCGCTCCCACCTGGTCTTCTCCCACACAAACCCCGGAACCACACACAGGCTGAGCCAACGCCAAGCTCCCAGCTCCCCCTCCCACTTCACAAGTCAGAACGCCGCCGCAGACAGGGCTGGGCGCTGCACGGACCCCACGGGGGCCGGGAGGGCCAGAGCTGCAGTTGGGGCAGGCCAGACGCCACTGTGGCCTGGGGTGGAGCTGTGCCATTCTCTCAAAACGCACGCCCTCTCTGGTCCCGGCAGGCAGCTTTGTACCAAGCAGGCAGGAAGCAAGCTAGACAGAGACATCCCCAGTTTCCTGCCCCCCAGCACAGCCTCCAGAGAGGGAAGGCAGAGCAGAGCCGGGCCAGCGCTCCTCGGCTCTGCAGAGCTGCTTTTATCTAGTTTCTCCTGGCAGCCTCCTTTCTGATGTCATTGAAACATTGTTTACTTGCTAACGGGACCCAGATTCCTCCGACCTCCAGCCCCTCTGCAGGCCAGGATCACAAACATCCCTTAGCACTTTCCCCCCCAAACCCCCCAGATGAACATGAAGGAAGTAGAAGAGGGGGAAGTGCCCCCGAATCCGGCTGTCTGTCCACCCACCCCCTCCTTAAGGCCACCTCCGTGTTACTGACATATTCATGTGCTTTTTATGTTTCATTAGCTGGAGGCGGGCCTGGGCAGTCCATCCAACTTCTCTGAGCTCAATTCAGGGAAACAATCGTCCTGGGGGTAACATTTCCTACATCGGGAGCTGCTGTAAGACCTCGTTCAACGCACCTGGCTGTGACTGCACACCTGCTAACGGGGCAATCACAGAGCAGCACCTCCTCCCCTGCCCCACCCCCTCTTCCCCTGCCATGGCAGTTCTGCCTCTGGGGTCGCGTGGCCACGTCTGGACACATTTTTGATTGTCACATCTGGGGGTGCTCCTGGCATCAAGTGGGTGAAGGCCAGGGACGCTGCTCCACACACTGCAATGCCCGGGATGCGCCCCCTGCCCCGCCAGAATATCTGTTCCAAAACGTCATCGACAGTGCTGAGGCTGAGAAGCCCATGCTAGAACCTTCCACGCTGTCATGAGTATTAAGTACTCGTGAGTCACGTGCTTTGTGCCTGGCGCCTCGCGAGCCCTCGGCTGACAGCGGCTGAGGTCACCTTGATCGCCTTCTCCTCACCTCGCCCTCGGGAAGTCAGGGTGGAGAACACGACGCTCATTTTCCAAAAAGGACACCACGGCCCAGGAGTAGGGCCTGACCAGAGCTGGACCCGGGACCCCGGCCCCAGGGTCTCTGAGGACATTGAGTCCGCCACGGCCCTGATGCTGTCCACGGTCTCAGAAGCTTCCGGTCCTGGGACCCGGCCTTCCGGAGCTGGGGGACGGGCAGGGGCTGCTCCCCGGGACCTGGCGGTGCACCCCGAGCAGCCCCTCCCCTCTCCCGCAATGCGGGGGGCTGGGAAGGGGAAACACTCCAGAGGACAGGCCGCCTCCTCAGGACACGCAGACCTCCGGAGCAGCGTAATTGCTTGGCTGTCCCCCGCGCTGTCATCTCCAGGGAGGCGCAGGAAATGCCCTGATCTGGGAGGGCGTGCCCTTGCCTCTGAGGAGGGGACACTGGGGGCGGCTTCGCAGGTGGCAATTCCCTGGCAGAAACTTGGGACTGCGCCCCTCAGCGTGCGCCAGACACTGGGTGGGGCACAGGTGATACCTGACTTTGACCCCCGTCCCTCGTTTGAGGCCCTAACAGCCTGTGGGCAGGACATGTGGTCTCCACTTCACAGTAGGGAACCAGGATCCAGGGAGGTCCACAGACGTGCCCAAGGGCACACGACGCCCAAGCCCCGGGTTTGTTCCCTTGCAGCTGCTGCCCCCTATAGCCTAGGGGACAGCGGCCAGGTGGTACCTACCAGGTGCCCGGCGGCTCTCACCAGCTTGTGAGTGAACAGCGGGAAGGCCTCATTGCTCAGGTCTGCATCAAGCACTTCCTGGAGAATGGCCCGGCTGTGAGAGAGAGCAAGGTTGGTCAGTCAGTCGGTCAACAAACACCTGCCCAGCCCTCCTGGGTGCGTGGCCCGGGCTGGAGACGCACTGGGGACACAGCAGTGAGGAGGACGGGGCCCTGTCCTCACGGGGTAGACCACCAACGAACATGCTATTAATAAAACACACCAAGAGGGAGACGCACCCCAAATCCAGTCAGATAAGAAAGGCACCTTCATCAGAGCAGTGACAGGAACAACCAAGCCCTGGGCAGAGACAGGACTCAGAGATGGGCGCTCACAAGCTCTCCTTTCTCAGATGGGGGAACCAAGGCCTGGGGCAGTTATCTAGCCAGCTTATGCCCTTCATGCCACAGGCCCCCGAGGGCATGGCCCGCCCTCCTCAGCTCCCCTGCCCTGCCGGCCCGGCAGTCTGGCTCTCATGCTGGATGGGTTACCTGAGACCTCTTGGTGTCTGTGGAAACCTTCAGTTCCTGGGCACTGTGCCCCTTGCCTCCCTCCAGGACTTAGTTGACTCTTGCTCCCCTGCATGTTTCCACCGGGTGCCCCGGCCCCAGTTTAAATTTTTGTTATCCTTTAGGTTTGGTGCATCCGTCACCTCCTACAAGAAGGCCTCCCTGATTCCCTGAGTCTGGGTCAGGTTCCCGCCCCCACCCCCCACCCCACACTGCCCCCGGTCTGAGCTCACAGCCCTGATATGTCTCCTGCCAGGGTACCTCTCACACTGGTTGTATTGATACTTGCCCCCACTGAACCAGGAGCTCTGTGCCAACAGGGTCCCTATGCCTGGCACAGAGAGGACAACTGGTAAATAGGGCTGATTGAAAATGGGCTGGCTTTGCACTGCAGGGCCAGCTCCCCATTGGCAGGAGACAGCCCCACCATTTCTGCCTCGCAGGGGTCCCAGCCAGTGCCCAGAAACGCTTCTGAGGCTAATCCCTAGCCCCACGGTGCCGGGAGCTGCCCGCCCACGCCTGCCCGAGGTGCCCAGCGTGCTGCAGTGTGTCACGATCCTTATGTAACACCCCGGCACCCACGTGGTGCCAGCCCCTGGAGAACCCACACCCAGTCCTTAAGAAGCCCATCCTCTCCGCGGCCCTGGGCGGATGGGGCCAGGGCTGCTCCCTGGTCTTCCCAGCAGGGGAAGGAGGAAGGAGGCTGGAGCTGCCACCTGGGGCCAGCGTGGCCTTAGCAGTGCCAGGGGTACCCCAGCTCGGGCACCAAGCTGGGCAGGCAGGTCTGCCAAGCACGGGTCGGGGTGCAGGAGGCTGTCCCTCTGCCAAGAGGCAGCGGGTAGCACCAGAGGGCACCGGCTCCGGTCAGAGACCAGGTTCAGGTCCTGCTTCCTTCACTCACTCCCACCCCAGCCTCGCCTCGGTCCCCTCGTCCGCTCCAGGAGGGCAGCGATGCCACCTCACGGGGCCCTTGTGAGGGGGCAGCCACCAGAAAGCACACGCCAAGCGTCGTGGCACTAACATCTACAATGGCAATCACTGTCCCCCACCGCGTCTCCCCTAGTCACGTGTGGCCTCTTGAGCTTCAGTTAATTAAGGTAAAACATTCTGTCTCACTGCCACATTTCAAGGCCTCAGTGGCCACATACAGCTTAGTGGCTACTGTACTGGACCACCAATTATGGAATGTTTCCAGAAAGTTCTATCGGTCAGCAGGTCATACAGCCTCTCCCATGGTCCGGGTGCCGCGCCGAACGCTTTCCACCTAACAGCTCAGAAAGTTTAGCCCTTGTCAGCGGTGCTGGTAACATTATTATTCATACAAGAAACTTTGGGTTATTTCTGAAAGAGCGAGGACAATTCGGGGGAGAAAGCTAAGAAGTTACCAGGAGGAGGAGAGCTTGTCTTCCTGCCCTGGCAGCCGTCACTTGGCACCCTCCTTGAGCAGCTTCTAATGAGGCTGGAAGAGGCTGGCCTGTCCTCCCGGGGCCACACCTTGATCTGTCTGTCTGGTACCCCCTCCCTCCCCTGCCCGCTCACCCCCACCACCAAACCAAAAATGGCCCACTCCCTGGCCAAGGTGGCAGTGGCAATGAAGCTGAGGCTTCCGAGGATGGCCTCGAGCTCAGAAGGCCAGGACGCCCACCCCATTCAGCCCAGAGATGCGGAGGTCAGTGTGTGGGGAGAGGAACCCCACACACTGGACCCACTGACCACCTGGACACGGCTCATCACTCTCTGCTCAGAATCCCCGCTTCACCTGGCCCCTGAGGCTCCTCACACCTGCCGGCCTCCTACTCCCTGGCCCAGAATCAGAGACCCCATTAAAGCCCTTCTTCTGCTCAGTTCCCTCTCCTGGAGGAGTAGCCCCTGCACCTGTAGGCTCTCACCTCCATCGCCCTCTGAGCATGTCTCCTACGGCCCTGGCCTCACCGCTTTTCCTCCTGCCACAGGGCCTTTGCACCTGCCGCCTCCTCTGCCTGAAACACTGTCCCTTCGGAGAGCTCCAAGCCTTGACCCCTCACGTCCCGCAGTGTCCCCCCCAAGGGCCCCCTAATAAATATTGGTTTTCATGAGAAGCCTGAAGTCCAGCACTTGATGGTTAAGGTACACAACCAGCCGTGATTCAGAGAGCACATACCATGTGTGTGCCGCGTGCCTCTGTGCGAGGCGATGCACACGCAGAGCCAGCTACAACTCTGGCCGGGAGGGGAGGTCCGCCAGTCCAGGACCCAGCTGGGGTGCCGCAGGCTTGGTCAGCTCCAAAGAACCAGGGAAAATGGACCCTGTGGCGGGGTCTGAGTGCACTGGCTGGGGATCCTGGCCTGACCCTGGGCTGACAGAGATGTCCCGTGGACACGGCCGTGCTTCATCTAAGGGTCAGCTTTGGGATAACCTGGCTGGAGAGGCACCGTCCTCTCTTCTTCACCAATAAGAATAAAGATACTTCTAACCACCTCAAAGGGCTGTGATCAGGATTGGAGGAGATGTTGGCACATCCCAGGCCCCTGACTGGTCGATGTTAACACGCTGTGCTTCCCCTCTTATCCCCTATCCCCCAGTCCCCTCTCCGAAGCGCAGCCAGAGGGATCTTTCCAACGTGCACAGCTGCTCGGGTGCCCCTTTGCCTAAGACCGTTGTGTGGCTCACACACAAGCCAGAATCCGAGGGCTTTCCAGGAGCTGATTCCTCACGAACACAGCTCAGTAAACGCTCACAGGATGAATTAAGGAACCCCGGTCCGGCTCTGCCCACCTAGAGATGGCGTACGTGATTCTCAGTCTGTATCGGCTGTCCAGAGACCCCCTCGTGGGCCCTTCCGTGACCACTGAAGCCTCACGCTGATTCACAGTAAGGTTCGGTCTGGGTCTTGTATTCAGGGCTTTTCTGTATTCTAGTGCTTCGAAAAGCGTCTTTCTGGTGTGGCCTCCCTGAGGTCGCTGGCACGCTGAGCTTACTGACCACAATGCCCCATCCTGAAGCAGTAAGTGCTTCTGCCCCCGGCCCCAGATAGAGGGGCGAGGGCCCAGGGCCCAGGCGCACCCCGGTGCCTGGCTCCCCGCCCTCTCCTCACCTGGCTGGGCCCTGGACGCTGATCAGGCCCAGGTCCTCGGAGCTGTCGACAAGCTGGCACCGGAACCCCCAGTCCTGCAGCATCGTGGTGATGTGGGACCAGTTGTGCTGGGCCACAGCCCCGCCCACGGCCAGGTAGTAGCCGTCCCCTGGAGGAGAAGCACAGGACTGTGGGACGGGGGAGGCGGGGCAGAAGGGATGGCCCGAGGCCTCGTGGAGCAAACACTCTTTCCTTGAAATTGAATGACAAAGGCCCAAGTGATGGGGACACTCCCAAGGGACCCTGGGTTCTCACTGCCTGCAGGACGAAATGTGGGGAGGAGGGGCTGGGTGCGGGACCCCCTGAGGGCTGCACGTGTCAAGGGAGCATTTTCTGGGAGAGTCTGAGGCTTTCTCCCACTTCTCAAAGGGTTTGTGATCCAAGAAAGCGTAAGAGCTCCCAGCGCCATCATGCCGTGGGGAGACTGTGAGTCCCACCTCAGCTGCCAGTGCTGGGTGAGCTTGGACAAGTCTCTTTCCTTCTCTGAGCCTCAGCGTCCTGACCAGCTCCCGTTTCTCTTCCTATTCCCATGGCCCCCCGGTCTCTAGGATCCCTGCCGTGGCCTTATGGGGGCTGGCGTTGAGCCGGGGTGTTACAGGCAACACACCGTTGATCCTTCTGAGGAGACGGACACTCGTCACCGCCCTCGGGTTTCAGAAAAGGAGACTGAGGTTCAGAGAGGTCACACGGCTTGAGAAGACTGGCCTCTGTCCAGCTCTGAGTCCACGGCCTGTGGAGCGTCCACTGGGCCATGCTGCCACCCGGGTACTGCTGAGAGGAGGGGAGCTCACCTTGGCCCAGTGTCCCGGGAGAGCCACTGCCCCGGGGGGCTGTGACCTCAGACAGCTGTGTGGCCCCGGACCCCTCATGCAGCCTGCCTGAGCCTCCGAAATGTCATCTGCAATTTGGGGTGAATGCACCTCATCCACAGGGATGCTGTGAGATTCAGCCACTGTGTGTGTGCCCTGGGCGGGCAGGCTCTCACTGACTACTCCCCCCATGACCTGGTGGAGGTGGCAGGCCTGGAAGGGGCTTTGTTCCTCTGCATTTTCTATGTACCCTACTCCCCATCCCATTCCCTCTCTTCCTTCCTTCCTTCCAGCAGGGCTCCCCCCATCTCAGAGTGATGGTACCCAGTCCATCCCTGACTTCCAGCCTCAGTTTCTGCATCTGTACAACGGGAATGAGGCCAGAACACCCCCCCTCCCAAGGCTGCTGGGGTGATTGAAAGAGCTATGGCGGCACCAGGAGCCCAGCTTGGGGCTCAGGAACCAGGAACCGGGATGGTTACGCACTGGGACACTCATCTCCCTCCCCGGGGGTCCGGTCCTGCCCAAGGGCTGCTTCTCTCAGCTTTCAGCGCCATTCACTCTGGGCCCCGCCGGGGGACGGCCTGGCACCAGCCCCCAGCCCACTCTGGGCAGAGCTGGCGTTGTCCGTGGGAGGTGGGCAGCAGCTCTCGGGGAGGCTCCGGAGTCTGGAGAATCCTGCCTAGACGCCCTTCCGCACACTGGCCCCGACTCCCCGAGGCTTCCACAGCAGTGGGACAGCATGTCATTGTGGTCATAGGTGCGGGCACCTACTATAATTGAAAAAGAGACACGCCCCACTTTGCTTCTCCGGCAGGGGAGCGTGAAGCTCGTAGCAGAGCCCAGACGGGGACAGGGGATGGGGTGGGGGGGGCCTGGGGCCTCTGCTCCCTCCCCAGAAGCACTCGCTGGCTGGGCTCTGATGGAAGGTCCTGGAGCTGGGACCGGTCAGGCCACCACACCTGGAAGCGTGAAGCTGGGAACCCTTCGCCCCCTCCAAGCCAGGGTTCCACCAGCAGCAGCCGGGGGGACAGCAGAAGAGCCCCTGGTTTTGCCATCAGCCCCCCACGTGGAGACCCCAGCCAGAGCCCTGGTCGTCCTCCCGCCCCGTCCAGGTGACCTCTGGAACATCCCTGACCTCGTCACCCCACGTTCTGTGTACCCGTCGGCACCCTCAGTCCTGGCTGTCCATCCAGACCCAACTCAAAGGCCAAACAAATGAGCTGATCCCCAAAGGATCCCCTGCTACCTGGGCTGGGGGCTCCTGGGACGCTGGATTGAGAACACCTCTGAGGATCGAGTCTCCAGCGGCATCCTCTACCCCAGCGCCCGGAGCATGCTCTGTGGCCCCCGCGTGGCCCCGCCCGTCTGCGGCCATGCCGAGGCCCCTCCCAGGGGGACTCGAGCGTTAACTGAAGCCACCTGGTTCCAGACAGACGGCAGCTGCTGGGCCTGGCCTCCTCTGGGCAGCTGTCTCTCGTGAAAAACATCGCGAAGTGCCAGGTCCTGAGGCCAGCGGTCAGCCCAGGTCCAGGTCCAGCCCACACAGCGGACATGGCAGGGAGGGCGGTCAGAGGGCAGGCTCCAGGGCTCTGGCTCGGGCCGGGAGCTGTGGACCTTATTTTGTACTTTTCAGAATTGTCCAAATGTTTCCTACAGGTATGTACTCCTTTTGTGATGTAAAATACTGTTCAAAATCACATTGAAGATGGACAGCTGCTTTATACACAACCTTGGTCACACGTGAAACGCACATCCTCTTGTCTTAATGGTGACCTGACCTAACAGGTATAAACACGCGCACTGAATGGACATGCGTGTTCACAGCTGGAACAGGACCGCTTTCTTAAGGCTGAAAATACCAGGTCCGTATGTGGGTTTTCTGTGCTCAGCGGTGAAGCCGGGACCTTTAGCACGCTCCACAGACCACTGTGACTTGCTTGTCATCTGCACACGCCCTGGCAGGTCAAGAACCCACCAAGTGCAAACCTCCCCACCAGGCGGCCGTTTAACTTGAGGCAGACACCCCCAGCGTCCAGGAGAAACATCTCCGGGGTCCATTAACACCTCCCCTTCCCCTCCTCTCAGAGCCTGCTCTTCCCGCCCTGGCAGGCGACTTCTCCTCCAGGGCCAGGAATCCACCAGACTCATCGGGAAGGGCACAAGAAGCTGCCCCCTTGGGCCGTGGCTCAGCTTACAGAGCCCTGGTGACGACTCCCCCCTGTGACAGGGACTAGTTTCCAGGTGGGGAAACAAGCTCAGGGAGGCTGCTCCCCAGCCCTCCTGGCACCCCCAGACTCTCGCTCAACTCCCTGCAGTAGCTCAGGGAGGTGGGTGGTTTGTCTCCACTTCACAGATGGGGAAACTGAGGCTCAGAGAGGCGGGCCCCGAGCCAGGCAGTGGCAGAGCCAGGATTTCAGGAACCTGCACACGCACTGGGGTCCCTCTGTTCTGTCTCCCCAGCTAGACTCGCTGTCTAGGGATGGCAGCTGTGGCTGGACCGGGCCTCCCCTCTCCTGGGGGATGAAGGCCAAAGTTTCCAGCGGCCCTTGTCAAAACGCCCCTCTCCGCCCAGCTCCTCACAGGCACCTCCCGCTTTCTTTCCTCCACACCTTTCTATCAGGTGGCTCCTATCCATCCTTCGAGGCTCAGGCCAGACATCACTTCCTCCAGGAAACCTTCCTCATCCTGGCTCACCTGCTTCCCATGGCCTCCCATAATCCTCGCTCTTTCCCACCCCCTCACAATCCCACCCAGTGTTATATCGGGCTTTTCCTACACCTCCCTCTCCCAGTGCCCAGGCCAGAGCTCGCCCCCGTCCCCCGTGACTGAGTCCCACGCAACTGAATGGCCAGGAGCACTGAGCCAGGCCGGGAGCTGGGGCCGCCAGGTTTCCTGAACGCGCTGACAGTGACCCTTCCCCCAACGGCACAGTGCAGCCGCGCGGAGAGCAGCACAGTTGAATCCTTTCTCCCCTGCAAATCCCAGGGGTGGCAGGGGTGTCCCTTCTTGGAGAGAGGGGATGCTTCCCACGCTCTGTGAAGCTTAACCATCGCTATTCTTCCCTGACAGAGACAGGCTTGCAGCACTAGAGATTCGACTGCTCCCATGTGAACCAAAGGGTGGGTCGGGGAGGTGAACTGATGGGGGCAGATCTGGCTCAGCGTAGTCAGACCTGTGCAAACAAGGGATACGAGTAATGAGCTCCCCATCACAAGAGGCATGCAAGCAGAAGCAGAGGGCCTGCAGAGGGCAGTGTGGGTGTCAGCTTGGGCACAGAGCTGGATATCTTCTTAGGACCTGCCCCAGTCTGAGACGGAGAGTTACATGGGAACGGAGAAAGCCAATTCAGCATAGATGCCGGTGTCAGAAAGGAGCTAACTTCTCCACGAGGGAGGCGTGGCCTTATCCTCGGCTCACTCTCTTCCGGGCAGGTGAGCTGAGCACACGCACGCTGTGGCCACTCCGAAACCCCGCGGGACGGGCAGGTTCAAAGGCATAATCGCTGAGCGCTGGAAGCCCAGCATCGTCGCCTGAACAAAGGCCGCATTCAGCCTGAAGCGAGACCTCTGATCTCCCAGGCCCTGACTGCAGCGGGCACACGCGTGATTCCAGAGCAGCCTCGGCAGCCCTTCCCAGCGCATCCCGCGTCGGCGGCCACCTCACCGAGCGGGGCTGCGTTGAGGGCACTGCTGGATCCTCGAGGCATCGCTTACCTTCAAAGGCAGGGGCCAGCGGGGAGGTCTGGGGGCTGGGAGCAAGGCGGCTGACGGTCAGGTCGCTTTCGGTGCCCCCGCGGTGGTTCAGCATGCAGGTGTACACCGTGGAGCCTGCGGACAGGACGAAGACCCCAGAATGTGGAAGCCATTTCGCGGGGCGGCCCCTCAGCTCAGGGTAACCCTTGGTCGGATACCCTAGGGGGGCAACCTTGAAAGGCCCCTCGTCTCAGTGATGCCACCACGACTGAATGACCCAGAGAGGGATGGGCAGGTCACCCAGCACTGCCATGCCCAGAGGAGGAAGGGTCAGGAGGGAGGCTTCTTTCTTCTAGGAATGCCTCAAATCCCTTCCCTCCCACCCACCCCACCCCCACGCTGGGACGTCTTTAAGTGCAGGATTTATATCTATTCATTGGGCGCTCCTAGCGCCATGCCCTGGCATAGCAGAAGCTCCTTGAATGGCTGATGAATAAATGAGTATGCAAAAGGAAGTTGATGGATGGATGGATGAGAGAATGCGGAGGTGGGGAGAGGGTGGGGGGAAGCACGGATGGAAGGAGGGGACGGGTGGGTGGGTAGAAGGGTGTTGGCACGATGAATGGGACGCGGGGGATTAAGGGGAAGTGAGTAGCAGGTACATGTGAGGGGGTGGGCAGGTGGGTTGGCTGGATAAATGGTGTAATGGGTTGAACTGTGTCCCCCAGAATGGTATGTTGAAGTCCTAACCCCCAGTCCCTGTGAATGGACCTATTTGGAAATAGGGTCTTTGCAGATGGGATCATGCTAGGGGATCAGAGGTCATCAGAGTGGGGCCCTAATCCAACATGACTGGTGCCCTTAAAAGAAGAAAACGCAGGGAGAAGGCCGTGTGACTCAGAGGCAGAGATTGGAGCAACGTGGTTGAAAGCCACGGATGGTGGCCACGGCCAGAAGCCAGGAGGGGCAAGGAGGGATTCTACGTTCTCGGGATCACGGCCCTGAGTTTGAACTTCCAGCCCCAGGCTTGTAAGACAACACATTTAGGATGTTTAAAGCCACTCAATTTGTGGTACTTTGTTACAGCAGCTCTAGGAAACTAATAGCAATGGGGCTGGGTGAGTTTGGGGTTGGGTGGATGGGGATGTGTGATAAAAAAGGACAGGAATATCCCAATATTGCGTGGGACATACTTACACTAAGAAGTTATTCATCTTTATTTAGAATTCAAATGGAACTGAACACCCTCTGTTTTTGTTTAATTCTAGAAACCCTACTTGGGGAAAGCATTCCTAGTGGGGAAGTGGACAGGTTCCCCAGCCCCAGGAGACTGTTCTGAGGACTTGCTGCCTGGAATCCTGTCTGGAACAAAGTAAAAGCGGGGGCAGGGGCGGGGGAGAGGATGGAGGAGGAGACAGAGGGTAGAGGGAGGGAGGAAGGTGGAGGGGGCCTGGGGCCGGGGCTCGGCCAGGAGGGCAGAGGGGTCTGGACACGGGGACCCAGGGCCAGGCCCCGGGGGCGGAGCCATGAGCCAGATGAGCCCAGAGAGGACAGGGTCAGCTCGCTGTCTCGTCTCAGTGCCCGTGGCTGCACCGAAGTGGGAAAGCGTGGCCCACCTGGGCTCCGTACCTGGGGGCCGGCTGACATCGGCCGAGAAGAGCCAGTCGGCGGCCTTCCTCGCGTCCACGCCCACCAGGTAGAACTTCCCGAAGTAGGACATGTCAAACACAGCAGCGGCCCCTCTGCAGGCCAGACACTCCTTCCTGATCTGAAAAGTTCCAGAGGTGGGGTGCTGTGTGGGCTCTGGGACCTGACTCCTCCCCCAGACCCTGGGGCACTGGGCCCTTGGCTGCTGTCCTGCTCCGAGAGCCCCTCCTGCCTTCCCCGCCTCCAGCTAGGAACACACGGTGACCATCCTTTTCAAGCACGGGAGACACTCTCCAGGGTAGACCAGAAGCCATAAAACAAGACGATAAATTCAAACGGGTTAAAATCATACAAAATATGTTCTTTGACCACAGTGGAATCAAATTAGAAATCAGTAGTGGAAGAAAATTGGGAAATTCACAAATAAGTGAAGTTAGACAATGCAGTCCTAGATAACCAACAGATCAAAGAGAAAGGGAATTAGAAAACACTTGGAGATGAATGAACATGAAAATACAACTTATGCAGACTGATGGGATGAAGCTAGTGCCGTGCTCACGGAAGTTTTACACCTGCAAGTGCTCTCCAGTCAGTAACCTAACTTCTCCACTTTGAGAAACTAGAAAAGGAGAGCAAATTAAGCCCAAAGTAGGTAGAAGGCAAGGCAGGCAGAAGGAAAGACATACTAAAGATTAGAAAGGAAATAATGAAATCTTGAAAAATAGAGAAAATCAGCAAAATTGAAAATTGTTTCTTTGAAAAGATCAAAAAAATTGGCAAATCACTAGCTAGACTGACCAAGAAAAAACGGCGAAGACTCGAAGTACTGAAATCAGGAATGAAAGAGGGGTATCACTAACCAATCTATAGCAAAGGATTTTAAGGAATACTGTCAACAGCTGTCCACCAACAAAATTAGACATGAAATGAAATTCCTAGAAAGACACAAATTACTGAAGCCGACTGAAGGGGAATAGTCTGGATCCATCTATAATAAAAAAGAGACTTAATTAGTCATTTAAAACTCCCCACAAAGAAAAGCCCAGGTCCAGATGGCTTCACTAGTGTATTTTACCAAACATTCAAAAAAGAATTAATACCAATTCTTCACAAACTCTTCCCAAGAGGCCGGCATTACCCCTGATGCCAAAACCAAAGACCTCATAAGAAAACTACAGACCAAAATCCTTCATGAATACAGACACCAAAACCTCAACAAAATACTAGCAAGCTAAATCCAACAACATATAAAAGGATTACACACCACGATCAAGTGGGATTATCCCAGGAATGGGAGGCTGGTTTACCACCCCAAAATCAATCGACGTAATGTACCATCTTCACGGGATAAAGAACAAAATCCAAATGATCATCTCAATAGATGCAGAAAAAGTATCTGACAAAATCCAACACTTGTTCATGATAAAAACTCCAAGTAAACTAGGGCTAAAAGGGAAATTCCTCAACCTGATAAAGGACATGAACAAAATCCCACAGCTGACATCCTTAATGGTGAGGGACTAAATGTCCCACGCTAAGATCAGAACAAGACAGGACTGTCCACTCTGCTACTTCTACTCAACATTGTACTGGAGGTCCCAGCCAGAGCAATTAGGCAAGAAAAATAAAAGGCATCCAGACTGGAAAAGGGGAAGTAAACCATCTCTATTTGCAGATGATGTGATCTTACATACAGAAAATCCTAAGGAAACCCACTGAAAAACTATTACAACTAATAAAATAGTTCAAGAAGGTTGCAGGATATAGGGTCAGTATACAACAAAACAAAAAATTTTTGTATTTCTATACGCTTGCCATGGACAATCAATGAAATTAAGAAAATAATTCTAGTTACATCATCAAAAAGAATTTTTAAATGCTTAACATAAATTTTAACAAAAGAAAGCGCAAACTTGTACTTAAAAACTAGAAAATATCTTTGAAAGAAATTAAAGACCTAAATAAATGGAAAGACCTCTCATGTTTACGAAATGAAGACTCCTATTGCTAAGATGACTGTACCCCCCAAATCAATCTACCGATTAGACAGAGTCTACCGAAATCTCGGCTGGCTTCTTGGCGGAAGCTGACAAACTGATTCTAACATTCATACAGAAATGCAAGGGCACCCAGAATATTCAAAACAATCTTGAAAAGGAGAACAAAGCTAGAGGATTCACACTTCCTGATTTCAAAACTTACTACAAAGCTGATGTACTCAAGACAGCGTGGTATAGCATAAGGATAGAAATACAGATCAATGGAATAGAACTGAGAGTCCAGAAATAAACCCTGACGTTTATGGTCAGTTGATTTTTCACAAGGATGCCAAGGCAATTCGATCGGGAAAAGAATAATCTTCAACAAATGGTGCTGGGACACCCGAAGAGCCTCCTGCAAAAGCACGAAGTTGGACCCCTTCCTCACGCCACACACAAAGCTTCATCAGAATGAACCACAGACCTAAGTACGAGACCAAAAACTATACTATTCTGAGAAGAAAACAGAAGAGTAACTCGTTGTGACCTGGGTTAGGAAACGCCTTCTTAAATATGACACTAAGAACGCAAGGGACAAAAGAAAAAACTACATAAGCTGTATTTCCATCAAATAAGAACTTTCGTGCTGCCAGCGATATCATTAAAAAAGTGAAAAGACAACCCACGGAAGGGGAGAAAATGTTTACAAATCATAAATCTGAGAAGGGACTTGTAGCCAGAATGTACGGAGAATTCTTATAACTCAATAAAAACACAAATAGCTCAATTTAAAACCGAGCAAAAGTATCTGGATAGACATTTCTCCAAAGAAGATATACAAATGGCTAAATCTGCACATGAAAAGATGTTCAGCGCCAGTAGTCATTAGGGAAATGCAACTCAGATCTTTGAGATACCACTTCACACCCACCCGGATGGCTAGCGTCAAAAAGAGAACTACACGTGCTCACGAGGATGGAGAAACGAGAACCTCGTCCGCCGCGGGCGGAGGTGTGAAATGGTGCGGCACTTTGGAAAGGCTTCGCAGATCTTCAAAACATGAAACGTGGAGCTACCACATGGCCCGGCAATCCCACTCCTAGATATTTACCCGTGAGACCATGAAACATCTGTCTAAAACTTGCACACACATTTTCAGAGCAGCATTATTCATAATAGCCCGAAAGTCGAACAACGCAAATGTCCATCAACAGATGAACGGGTAAAGAAAAAGGAGTGTATCCGTGTAATGGGAATATCGTTCAGATAAGAAGTAATGAAGTACTGTACGACTTCCTAAAACATGGATGGTCCTTGAAACATGCCAGTCACAAAAGACCACCATTGTACGAGTCCATCACGTGAAAAGTCCAGATGAGGTAAAGCTACACAGACAGGAAGTAGATTAGTGGCTGCCGGAAGGTGGGGATGCGGTGAGAAAATGGGCTGATGGGTATAGGGTTTCCTTGCGGGGGAGATAAAAAGGTTCTAAATTAGACTGCAGTGATGGTTGCAGAACCCTCTGAAAATACTAAAGCATGTACACTTAAGTGGTTGGGTGGTATGGTATGTGAATATATCTCAGTAAAGCTGTTTTTTTTTTTAAAACAAAACAAACAACAAAAAACAAGGCAACATGTCTCATTATTTCCCTCCATACGGTACGCAAACGCTTGGCTCCAGTCTCAAGGTTTTCTGCTGTCCACCTGCTTTTTCTGCTTGGTCTTCCCTTGCAATGTCACTCCATCTTTGCCCTAAACCCCTCACCCCGTCGCTGAGCAGATGTGCCAATCCCACTGCTTTTACGGGGGAAAAAAAAAAAAATTATAACAGCAAAGCTGCCACTTAGGGAGCATTTACGGTGTGTGAGGGGCCCACGCCATCTCCTCCCGCCCCGTGTGGTACAGACACCACTGCCTGGGAGCAACTGTGATTAGCACCCTCACAGCCGGGTGCCCTCTGAGGCCCAGGGGCAGTACGTGGGCCACTCAAGTTTACACAGGCGGAAACGATGAGCTATTCATCACCTGGGTCTGTCTAGTAGTGCCCCGACCCCGAGAAGCCACTGTGCGCATCTCTCCCCGCTCTGCGTTCGGCGATGCCACGTGGGTGGGTGGGAGGGAGCGGACGGTGAGGGCATTTATACAGGGGAAACTGGCCAGCGCCGGGGATCAGGCTTCCCCCGGGGACAGCTGGTTGTTACACAGCACCCCATGGGGTCTGCACAGCTCCTGAGCCCCGGAGGCTGCTGTTCACCCCTCTCCAGACACCATTACTCTTTAATGGAGCCCCCTTCACCCATCAGACATGTGGTACCTTCGCTTACACTGCTGGGGTTGCAGATCAAACCCCAAAACAGCTTCCTGGGCTGACTCTCGTCTAGCCAGGCTGGGAAGTTGCAAGGCTGAGAGCAAGTGCATGTTTTCGTGCTTTGGGACTGTCGAGGTGCCTTTGCGCGGGTGGGATGCAGCCACGAAGCCAAGTTGGCATCCCCTCCCAGCGCCCACATCCTCAAGGGCCTGAACATCCCGCAGGCCTTGGAAGCCACCGTGCGGAGGTGCCAGACGGGTCCCCGTTTGCTCCCCGGAGAGGCAGCCCCCAGGGACTCCCGGGCTTTCAGACGCACATGCCTCCCCTTCCATTTCAGAAGCCCCCTCCTCCAATGCCTTTACTAGAGCAAACTTTGGAGGAAAGCGTGCTTCCTCCCCTTCAGGACCGGGTGCAGAACTAGTCACGATAAAAATGCGGGCCTGTTCAAAATGTATTAAGAGTTTCCAGGCAGCAACAGCAGAGCTTTGCTTCTAAGCAGGGGGCCCCACGTGACTGCAGGGGTCCCAAGCCCAGGAAGCTTCCCAGGCCAGCCATCCCTGGGGACCCCCAGGCTGAGGTCTTGGCCCCCTCTCAAACAGATACCGAAGGGACTTTCTTTCCCTCCCCAGTCGGCCACGTGCATGGGACACAGCACGTTCTGCTGGGTAACAAAACAGCTGGGCGGCTCAGAGGGGAAGCTGGCATAGTCTTTCCTGCAGAAGCTGCCTGTGAGAACTTCCCTGTGTGATGCAGACTCAGAGGGACTCACCTCAACCCCAACAGAAATGAGGAGCCGGGAATGGAAGGAAGGGGCCAGGAGCGACCTGAGAATCGGAGCAGCTCCAAGAGGCTCAGAGAGGTGAAGCCCTGGCCCGAGGCCACACAGCCAGACCCAGGCCTGGCTTCAGCCCCACTCCTTGAGCAGGCCTCACCGCTGCCAAAGTCTTGGTACAGACGGGGAGGGGAGGGCAGAGGAGAACATCACCGATTCCTCCACGAAACTGAGCCGGCAAAAACGGGGGTGGGGATAGCCGGCAGAGAGGGCCAGCCCACGGAGACACCCGCCTTTCTATCCCATCAGGGATGGGGCGTCCTACCACGTCGTGGTGGGGCGGGAAGTCGAAGGTGTACTCGTGGCCCAGCAGCCTGCCGTAGACGTAGTCCTCGTGCGCCCGCTGCCTGTAGGCCCCGTAGTAGTCGTAAGGGAGCACCTGGGGCAGAAGAGGGGTCGTCACCGGTCCCGCCCCCTCCTCCCCCCTCCACGCACAGCGTGGCCCGGTGCCCGCGGCCTGGCCAGCCCTGAGCCGGGTCCTGCGGAAACAAAGGTCCACAGGGCAGAGCTGGTCCTGCCCTCTCCGAGCCCCGCTCTCGAGGGGCAACGCGCTGTGGACGAGGCCGGGGTGGAGGCGGGGCTCGGGCATGCCCTCCACGTTGCACAGGTGACACCACAATCTCCATGGCGGTGGGAGCGCTGGGGCCCTGGAGGGTGGAGAAGGAATGGGGTGTGCTCGGGTAGGGAGGGACGGCGAGGGATGGGGCTGAACGGGAAACAGAGGCGGGTTGACTGGGACCTTGCGGGCCACGCCAGGGCTTCCGATTCAGCACCAAGGCGCTGGGATAAGGCCCAGGGATCAGCTTGCGGAAGGAGAGGGAGGGGGGAGTCGGGGCTGGGGTGGCCGCAGCGGTAGCTCCAGGTGCTGTTGCCATGGTGATCCGGGACCAGGTCCTGCTCGGGGTCAAGCCCTGCACAAAGGGCCTCGCGCTTCTGGGAAGGGAGATCCTCTCTACAGATGAGGAAACCGAGGCACCGAGAGACTGAAACTTGCCTCAGGTCACAGGAGAGTCCTGAGCGCCTGGCGTGAGCCCAGGTGGTGGGCCCCAGAGGCTGGCCCTCAGCCATCACTCGCCTTGGCTTCTCCTGCACTCGGTCAGCCGCTCTCAGAGAGGCCCAGGACCCAACACCCCGCACCTGGTCCTGTCCTGTGGATGGGGCCCCTCCTCCTCCCCCAGCCCTCCCTCCTAACTCTGCAGCCACTCCTGGAAAGGTTGTGAACAAGCCCGCCAGTTCCCGCCTACCAGCACGGCCAGCCCTGCCCAGTCTCTTGTCACTGGTGAGAGCCGAGTGTGAGATTCTGACTGCGTCAGGCCTCTTTGCTCCCCCAAGCACACCCCCTACCCCACCCCACTCCAGCTCAACCTCTGGCGTCCAGGGAGGGGCCTTTACAGGAATCTCTGTAGGAAGTCATCTCCCTGGCCCGCCAGGTGGCTCCCCCTGGCACCTGAGTCCCCTGCAGGAACATCCCAGCCCGCCGTAGCCTGGCCAGGGGTCAGGGGTTTGGGGACGTCTCGTCACCCAGTGCCCTGGACTCCCAGGATGGCTCCCGGGTGGGGATTGCACAGCCTGCCCATCTCGGGACCAGGGGTATGTCGCCGATTCCTGCTCTGGTCTCATCGCCTTGCCCGCGGATTCCGGGGGAGAGGGGGCTTCCAGGGCGGACCAGGCTGGCTGCAGTGGGTTCTGCAGAGACCTGCTCAAGGAGGGGTCTACCTAGGCACCTCCTCTCTGCTGACCCCAGAGAAGCAGGGGCAGAAGCCATCAGGAACTCTGGCCTCCATCCACCTCACCTAACATGCCCTGGAACTTGCCTTGGCACATAGCTGCTACGGAGATGGGAGATGGGTCGCACTGGAAGGGGACTGGTGAAACATAGCAACGGGAAAGGGGTTTTAATTTGTACAAATCTGGATCAAGTACTATCCCCCTGGTTGTATGAAAGCATCCCCTCAGCATCACATCACCTGCTCCAGAGACCGCAGGCTGAGGGTCTCCCAAGCAGGACGGTTTTGACTCTTCTCTGAGGACCCGGGTCCCTGAGAGGCACTGGGTGGGGGCTGGGCAGCCTCCAGGAGGGCACCCAGAGGCCAGGACGCTGTGGAATACCCGCTTACAAGCTAACACACAGAATGCATAATTTTGTGCTAAAATCCTCCTACTAACATTCACAGTTGCAGTTGCCAAAAATATATGAACAAAATACGAGAAGATACTCTAATTTCTCCCGTAAACTTGGGGAGTCTTGTTGTGCAGCCTCCACCCTGTGGAACACCAGCTCTCCTGGCCCCTGGCCCATTTGGACCGTGGAAGGCCGGGCACCATGCGCGGTGAGGGATGCCTGTGGGGACATCCCACGACCTCAGGTGGACCGGCCGGGGCTCGGCTTCTCCAAAGGCCAGGTGACTCACCCGCCCCACGGCACTAAGGACAGGGAGACACACAGCCATCTCCGGTGGGGAGGACGTAGGCGGGACGGTGGGCAGGGGCTGGGCGCAGGCCGGGCTGGGGGCATGGCCGCTGGGTGCCGGGGAGCCACTCACCGGAGCCGCGCCGTGGGGACTGAACCATCCCGGCCTCTCCCAGCCGTGCCGCTCCTGGAACACGCAGCCTCGTGCGAGGAGTTCCTGGTTGTGGAGGGAGAAGAGGCCCACTCAGGCCTGGCCAGACGCGCAGAGCAGGGCAGGGAGGGGAGAATCCACCACCCGGCACTGCAGTGGGCAGCGGGCAAAGAGGTCCCGGTACTCGGGACCAGGACCCAAGCCCAGGCTCTGACTCCAACTGTGCGGCCCTCCCAGCACCCACACTGCCCGCCTCAAGAATCCTCCGTCTGCAGAATTACCTTCTCTTATGGACCAAATTGCACCCGGAAATTCCTATGCTGAAGCCCTAACCCCCAGTGTGACTGTATTTGGAGACGGGGCCTGTGAGGAAGGAATCAGGGTGAAATGAGGCCCTAAGGGTGGGGTCCGAAGCCTTATTAGGAGAGGAGAAGCCACCAGGGCTGTCCCTCTGCCAGGAGCAGACACAGCGGGAAGGCGGCTGCCCTCACCAGGAACCGGTCAGCGGGCACCTGGATCCTGACCGCCCAGCCTCCAGAACTGTGAGAGATGAATTTGAGCCCCCCAGCCTGTGGTGTCTGTTACGGCAGCCCGAGCAGTCTGGGACACCCAGTGACCCAGCGATGGCACAGCTAAGTGTACACCCAGGAGAAATGACACCAGGGACGCAAACAAGCCTGTGCACACATGCGTTCACAACCACTCAGAGGTGGGGACGGCCCAGGTGCCCATCAACTGACGAACGGATGACCAGTGTGGTCCATCCATACGATGGGATGAAGGAAGCACATTCTGACACCTGTTACATCATAGATGAGCCTCAGAAGCAAACTAAGGAAAAGGAGCCCGGTCACCAAGGGTCACACAGTGTACGATTCCATTTATGTGAAAAGACCAGGACAGGCAAATCCAGAGAGACAGAAAGTATAGATCAGTAGTTTTTCTAGCCTGGGGGGGTGGGGGCAACATGGGGAGTTATTGCTCAATGGGTACGAGGTTTCCTCTTGCAGTGACGAAAAGATTCTGGAACTGGATAGTGGTGATGGTTACACAGCTCCGTGAATGTACTTAATCCCCCTGCGTTGTATACTTTAGAATGGTTAAAATGGCAAGTCGTATGCTATGTGTACTTTACCACAATAAAAAATTATAGCAGACACAATAAAGTAATATGGCGGCAGATTTCTTTGAAAATAAATTTAGCCTGGGGGGAAGAAAGAATCTCCGCTCTAAGGTTTGGAAGGGCCCTGTGCCTGGGGCCGACCCAGCCCAGCGCCCAGGAGGAGCGGGCTTCGGAAGCTGAGCGTGGCCAGGCATTCAAGTGCCAGGACCGATGGGCGCCAGAGGCCAAGACGGCCCGAGTCTCCCCCTCCCCGTGGGCCACCATCTCGAGGGGGAGGGCGCTCCAGGTCACATGCCAACTGGTAACCCCCGGATGCGTCCTCCCTGGACGTCCAAGGGGGTGGCAACCAAGGACACAAAGCCCACTCCCCTCCAGTGAGCACGGAGACACCTCCACCAGAGACGCATCACCCTTCCCGGGAGGGAAACTGGAGAGCAGGCTCCTCTATTTAACAAAACACACGCCAACCGTCAACGGCTGGGAAGTGTCACCAGGAGGGTGCTGACGAGGAAGTGAAGTGTGGGTGAATGCAGATTCCCCCCCGGGGGCAGGGCTGCTGCACCCGCCAAGCCCCCTCCAGGCAGAGCCGTGCACATGTGAGCAACGTGTCTGAGCCCATCTTCCACCTGAGAGTCATCGAGCAAGCCCTGCCCTCCTTGGGGGGCTGCTGCACTGCAGGGACGGTGCAGGCCCGGGGACAGGCTGGGGGAACCCGAGCCCATGTGGGGCCCAAGATTCCCAGCTGGCCCTCTAGGCCAGGCTGGAGGACAGGGCAGCCCGGGAGCCAAGGATGTCTCTGTCCTGGGGAGGTGCCGTGGGCACCAGCTCCCTCTGGGGTCCAGGCGCTGGAGCCCCAGATGAAGGAGGCTTCTTCTGCTTAAACGTTACCTGCTCACTGCACCCTGCTCACCTGCCTCCCGCCCCAGCCACCCAGTCAACGAACATTCCCTGAGCACCTACCCAGAGTCAGGCTCTGCGCTCAGAGTGACTGGGGCCCAGCCCCCGTTGCCAGGGTCCTCGTAGACAGGCAAGGAAGGGGGGACAGAGGTGGACTTGGGGTTGTGGGGGTGGGTAATGGGAGCACAGGGAAGGCACCTGGGTTGTCAGGGGCCTGGGAGAGTGCCCAGGGGCAGGCCCCAGGAAAGGGCACCTGACGATGGGTTTCATCATGTAAGTAGAAGCTTGCCGGGGAGGAAAGACATCCCAAGCAGGCCCCACAAGCAGGAGCACGTCTTCTTAGCACGCCACTGCCTGGTCCTGCCCTCCTGATGGGTGACTGCACGCACCTGCTGGTGCACCTGGCCCTCACGACCCCCCACTGTGCTCCAAGCACATTCCCTCGGTAAGTGCCCAGGGAGCAAAGGAGCCAACGCCTGCCCTGCAGCTGGGGGCGGGGGGGCGCTGCATGCACTCTGTCACCCCACACCTGGGGCTCCCCGAGAGCGCCGGCACAGAGCAGGCACTGGCGGGGGGGTGGGGGTGGGGTGGGCGTGGCACCTCGTGCAGGGGGTCTGTCCTCATGTTGCGTCCAGCCAGGGGCTCGTCGTGGGGGAAGACGACCGAGTAATTCTTGGAGTAGGACTCGTGGCTGCGCTCTCGAATCCAGCGGCCGTGGGCCGTGAGCGAGTGATGGAAGCGCCTGTCGTGGATGGAGTGGCCCGTCACTGCCTTGGGGACCCTTGTCCCCTCTACGGGAGTTCTCCCTATGGTTCAGGCCTCAGGGGGGCTCCTGGCTCTCCGTTCTCCCACCAAGGGGCCTTGGGCAGCCCGCAAATCTTGGGGAGCTCAGCGTCCTCGCCTGCAGCCCCCTACAGCTGACGGGCGCAGGGAGCGGACACCGCAGGCTCAGGGCCTCAGGCTGGGGACGTGCGTGGGGTGAGCCGTGCTCCTTGCCCCTGACCTGGGCCCCGGGCCGGACAGGCCCCGATGATCTCGTGAAAGCTAACGTGAGGGATCTTCGGAGTTTAGGGTTAGCAGATGTGATGGAGCGCCCCTTTCCCCTCGGTGCCCCTCAGCGGAGGCCAGGGGTGAAGGTGATGGCCTCTCGGGTCAGACCCCCAGGAGGCGCGAAGGAGCGGGAGAAGTCCCAGCTGTGTTGGGGGCCCCGCTCACAGGGATGGCGTGGCCGCGATCCCTGCACGTTTGTCCCCTGGCAGCTGGGGGGACACCAGGTGCAGCCACTCCACCCATGGTGGTGTCCAACTCTGCCCGCGGGTCCCACGCGATTTCCTGCTGAGCTGAGAGGCCCCTCCCCCAGCCTCCACAAAGGGAGGACAGCCAGGGCCAACCAGCAGCCCTTCCATCTGGTCCCCAGAGTGGCCAGAGCTGCTGGGCTGCGTTACACGCTGCGCCACGCAGCCCCTCCCAGGAACAGCCCACCTCTCAGGCGCCCAGCTCACTGCGGCCCCCCCCCTGCCCACTCCTTCACTCCCCACCTCCCCCCAGCTGTGTCCCCATCAGTGCTGCCGTCCTCAGGGGCCTGGCCTGAGCCTCGGCAGGGCTACCCAGCGTGCCGCTCTGACCTGGGCAGGGGCTGGTGCTGCAGATGTGGGAATTAGCATGACAGATATTATTCGTAGTGACTGCCATCGTGGAAGGAGCCCTTTTCCAGGGCAGGCCCAGGGCTGAGGGCCACCTGCAAGAACCCCTCGCGCAGTCCTCAGAGTGGCCTCAGGTGTGGGGCTCCTGGTTTGACTCATTCCACGTGACAGGAACCTGCTGCACTGAGCCAGGAGCTTCCAGAAAGAAGGGGGGCCATGAAGAACCGCCAGGGGCCTGGGGAGGGGTCCCAGCGGCGGCACGTGGGGCTGCAGGAGCAGGCTGGCGAGGGGCTGAGCCAGGGCGGGAGGAGGCCAGGAGACTCACCCTCCTTGGCAGCAGGAGCCCAGTGGCTCCTGGGATGGGACGTGGTCACCCACCCAGCCTCGCTGAGAGTGGGGCTCCTGGGGGGCTCTCAAGGGGGGAGGTGGAGCCTCAGTTGTCCTCTCAGACCCCCTGGGTGGCAGGGACCAGGGAGGGGGATGGGCCTGAGGCAGGGCTGGGTGATCCCTGCACAGGCACATCCGACCCCTCTAGACAGGCCCCCACCAGCCCCTCTGCTCGCCCCTGTGCACGCCTGTGGGTGTCAGGGGCGGGGGCACTCAGCTCAGCCCAAGCACGACAGGGGTCAGCAGTGGAAGGAGCACTCCCCGTGGCCCACAAGGACCTGGCTGCTGTTTTCCACCTGCATACAAGCGGGCAGAGGGGCCTGCAGCCGGGGTCCGGCGTCCAGCCACCCTCCTGACATAACAAAGAGCGACTTCTCCTTCTTCCCTGGTTGCCAGGACCCCAAGAGCTTTCTTTAAAAACAACGGCCCGTGCTCTGGGCCCCACCTATGCCAGGCCCTGGAGGAGGCGACGCATCCCTACCATGAGCCTCAAATAACTCCACTGAGAAGGTGGATCATTGTTCCCATTTCACAGATGGAGAAACCGAGGTCAGAGAGGAGGAAGAACTGGCTAATTGGTGGGGAGCCGGGACAGCTGAGAACCTGTTGGGGTGTCCAAAGGGGGTGCCACCGCCACCATCCGTGAGGCAGCTGCTGTGGCCTGGAGGGCACCTGGTGCCAGGCCAGCCCCGGGAGCCTCACATGCAGGCCAGGGTCCAGACACGCCCTGGACCCGGCCCTGGGCCCCGATCGCCTTCTCAGGTACCTCTCTCCCCAAGCCTGTCCTCTGCGTGTAAGACGAGGAGGTGACATGGGTCAGAGTTCTGCTCTGACCTCCTGAGTGTCTAAGCAGGGGCACAAGGCTGGCGCTCCCTCGTCCGGGTTTTTTGGTGACTCCCTGACGCAGTGCCCTCGTTTCCTGGCTCTGCCTCTCTTGTGGCGCCTGGGTCTCCATGCCCCGCTCAGGCCAGGGAAGCAGAACATCCCATCAGTGCTGAGAGGCCCCGGGTGCCGGTGCCACAGCTGGTCCGGTGGTGGCAGCCGTCCAGTATGTGAGTGGGGATGGGGGCGGGGGGGGTGGGTGCTGGGTGGACACGGACGCCCCACATCAGTGACCGCTCAGGCCCGATGCCATGAGCCGGTCATCTCCTGGGTGCATTGCCTGGACCAGAAAGGCGGGTGGCCCAGATCACAGCCCTGACCCCTACCCACTGGGCCCCAGCACTCAGGGGCTCCCTCCCTGGGCTCTCTGCCTTCCAACCTGTGACGCAAGGCCCCAGCCAGGCCGGGGCAGAGGCAGGAGCTCTGCCTTCCACCCACAAACCCGCCCACAAGAGGCTCCCTCTAATGTCACACTTGTGAGAAGAGGTGGCTGAGGAGGGAGGCTCAGACCCATGCCAGGGGCCTCCACCAGCCCTGGAGGTGAGAGGCCACTCGGCGAGGTCAAAGATACGCCCTGGTCCATCCTATGCCAGTGCTGAGGCCTCACCCCGCGAGGGAAGCCGGACGGCAGACAGCCCTGCAGGGCTGGAGCTGGGTCCCTGCCCACTCTGGCTCGCACGCGGGGTGACTTCAGACAAGATGCCTCTTGCGACGGCGCCTCTGTTTCGCTGTTTGTAGCGGGAGGGGCTTGGACTGGCCCATCCCTGAGGCCCCGTGCAGCTTTATCATTTCTGGAACATTCCTCTCTTGGGAGAGCACGTGGGCACAGACCCAGACAGACTCCAGGGTGGCGCCAGAGCGGACCATGCTGTGCCAGGCGCCATGGGGCGGGCGGCAGTGGGGGGGACCTCAGGGTATGTCTGTCTGTCTCTGTGGGGGCCAGACATCCCCCCCAGTGGACACAAGGTCCCCAGCGGGCCAGGCAGGGACGAGGTGAGCAGAGGAGCTGGGGTGTGCCGAGCTGAACCAGCGGCACCTCCAGCCCTGCCACCTCCAGCCCTGCTGGGCAGCTGGGATCTCCCCAGTCACGGCGGAGCGGGCCGAACACCCACAGAGGCCCCTCCAAGCCACTGCCTCGACTGCCACCTGCAGGGCTCGGGGCGCAGAACTGCCACCTGGGGGCCAGACCCCAGCCCCACGGATTGCCACCCTCCGGACCCGGCCTGGGGGCACCCGCATCCCTGTCCTGACTCATAGAGGTCAGTGGGCAACCAGGACGCCTCCCAACTCTGATATCAGTGCCCCCTGGGCTCAGCTCGGCTTTGTTTAGTGTTTCCGTGTGCAGACCTGATGCCGAGCGTTTTACCTACACAAACACGCTCACTGCTGCCGGCGACATTTACAGCATATACATCACACCCCAGGTTACAGAGAGGAAAGTGCTCGGCACAGGGTCTGACTGATTCCAGACACCCTGTGAGTGAGGGATGGATGCAGCTGACATGTCGCTCAGGGCTGCCTGTCTCCCAGACCCGCACATGTCCTAACAATGACCACCAATTCAGCCCCATTTCCTGGGCAGACTGTGCAGTCCCTCCGGCTCCCCGGGCCTCAGTCTCCCCATCTGCAAAGTGGAACGGTAAGATCCCACTGCTGTTCCCAGAGCTGTCAGGCGGGTCAGGCAGGACGCTGGGACAAGAGGTCCTGGAAACTGTAGAGGGCCGAGGATCTGCCAAACCCAGGGACCCTGCAGCACCGCCCCCACTGGCAGGCTTCTTCCCTTACTGCCACCTCTTCCAAGAAACCCTCTGGATTTCAGGGAAGGCTCCTTTCTAAATAGCCCTGGATATTTACCCCACCCCACCCCACCTCATCCTAGGGCAGCCACCTCCTGCCCACGGGTCCCAGCGGGCACTTGCCTGATGTCGTAGCTGTGCATGTCCTTCTCCGGGCGCCCGTGGATGATCCAGTGGGCCAGCTCCTGCCCACAGCCACCTCCCAGCATCATTCCTGGCAGGAGCAGAGCCACAGGTCTGCAATCCAGCCCCAGGGCCCTGCACCTCAGTTCTGTGCCCCTCCCACCTCTATGGGCAGCAGCAGCCCCTAAGCCCTGGATCTCACACCTGGGGTGCCACACACCTCCTAACGGGACCTCACCCCCTCCCGGCAGGCCTGTCCCATCTCCACCCCTGTCAGGGCTGCAGTGCTGCCAGGCCCAGCACCCCAACCCGGGGTGGGGGGGGGCTCTGAGAACTGAAGGAGAGGCCCAGTTGGCTGTCTTCACTTGCAGGGATGCCAGGGAGTCGGGGACGCACTGCTGCCCACACTCACCTGCACTGTTGAAGCCGCAGCCCAGGAAGAACCCACGGAGCTCGGGTGCCTCCCCCATCAGGGGCTTGTGGTCCGGTGTGAATGACTCTGAAAGGGAGGGTAGGCCTGAAGCTCCCTCCCGGCCACGTGCTCCTGGGCGGTGTCTCCCAAGAGGGCAGTAATTGCGGTGGGGGTGTGTAGGTGCCTCCTTCATCCAGACCCTCCCTATCCTCAAGACCCAGCTCAACGCTGCTTCCTCCAGGAAGCCTCCGTGATTGCTCCTGCCACATCCCCCTGAGTTCCTCAGCATTTACGACCTGAACTGGGTTCTGCCTTGGGGGGTCCTGGTGTGTCTCACGACTATCACCATTCTCCTGCTGGTGAGGGGCCGCTCCCTGAGCCCCCATCACTGCACGGGGCTCCCGGTCACTGTTCCATCTTCCTGCTGTGTCACTGCAGGGCACTCTCGCCCTCTGGACCACGAGTACCTTGAGGGCAGGGGCTGGGCTTTGCCCACTGTGTGCGGTGTCTCGAGGCCTAGCACAGGGCCCAGCAAACAGCAGGTGCTCGCTAAATGTTCACTGAGTGAATGAAGGATCTTAAGTTCTTTGGGAGAGGAGACCAAGTCTCTCGCTTCTGTCTGCCGTCAGTGTGCCAAGAGCAGAGGCCGGGATCGGAGGGAGAGGGATCCTCGGGCATAATGATAAACAGCTGGACTTTGCAGCCGCAGTCCCGGGTTCAAACCCTGCTTTACCCCTTCCCAGCTGTGTGACCTTGGCTAAGGCCGCCCTGATTTCCTCATCTGTAAAATCTGGATCAGGGTATTTACTTCACGGGGCTGTGAGTTAGTCGGTCTGCAAATATTTGCAGCCCACCTGTTTGTGCCCAGAACTCGGCCACGGGAGGTGGCTCCGAACAAGACAAGCCCCACCCCTCGGGGAGCCGACGGGAGAGTGAGAGGGACAGAGAGTAAATGGGTAAATAAGGGGAAAGGGGAATGCCTGGGGAGAAAACACAGTGGGATTCTGGGTCTGGAGTGACCGGGGGGCTGGCTGCTTCTAATCGCCCCCCTGGCGCCATCATAACCCCGGGTCACAGAGGAGGACGCTGCACAGCCAGGAGCTGGGGCCACCGGTCAGGGCTGCCTGGCTCCCAGCCGGGCCCTCAGCCGCCGTGTGCACGGGTCACAAGCGCTGTCTTTCTCCCTGCTGGTGACCGGTGACCCCGGTCTCCGATCTTCAGCATCTGAGCTGAAGGAGGCCACCAGCCCTGGGAAGCTGGGGAGCCTCCCAAACAGCCACAGGGGAGGGTGGAAGAAGCAGGGCGGAGAGGAGGGCAGGGCCTAGGGTGAGTCCCTGGAGGCCACGGTGACGCTGGTGAGCCTCCGGGGGAGGCGTCAGGAGGGGCGAGAGCCCTGTGAGGAAGCGTCAGGGGCCTCTCTGGGGACTGTGTGGAGGTCGGGCTGCAAGAGGCAAGCCGGGGGTGGGGGGCAGGCGGGGGGCGGGGGCCGGGGCGCAGGGGGCGGCTCCCGCGACAGTGATGGGAGGATGCAGTTATGTTCCGGGATGACCCGGTGAGCACTTTGCGAGTGTTGTAAATGTTTCCACAACGTTCTGAGCAGCCTTACAGAAAGCCAGCAGGAGGGAAGTTTGGGGGTCAGGGTCGCCTGGATGTTTAACAAATGACTCGAGAGGATGCAGGATGCACGGGACAGGGGCCCCCACCTTGGCTCTGACCTCCCGACCTTGGAACGAGAGGTCTCCCCGCCCCCAGCTTCCCCGAAGTCAAGGGGGCCTGGGACTTCCCTGTTCTGCTCTGGAGGCCGGGGGTCATTGACCGGCCTGTCCTCCCTGGTGAGAAGTGCTGATGTCCCCACGGAACCTCCCTCGCAGCTGGGAAACCAGACTCCACATGCATCTCCCCCGCAGTAGGGCTTCCTGGGGGCCATGACCCCCAGTCCAATTAAAGCGAGAATGCTCCCCGTGCCCCTGGGATTGCTTCGGGCCTGGGTTTCTCACTGCCAGCCCCACGCAGCCCCGGGAAGCTGCCGGGGCAGTGAGCCCTCGGCCCTCACCTCGCACCCTGTGCCCCAAGACCCTGGGGTTGGCCGGGGGACCCCAGCTGCCTCTCCCCAGAAAGCTGTCCTCTCGCCAAAGGCTCTTTCATGAGCTGAACAGATTAAAGCAGTCGGGGCTGGCGGCTGTGCAGACACTGTGTGTGCCGGAACCAAGAAGCCTGGACTCCCCGTCAGTCTGCAGGCTGGCGTCGGGACCCCTCCTCTCCCCTGGTCTGGCCTGCCCCTCACGCCCTGCTCGGCCTGTAGGAATGGCTGTGCCGGCTGGCCTGGGCCTTGCCCTGTAACCTAATGTGTGGCTTCCTCGTCTCACTCCACCTGTCACCCATTTCACAGATGCGGACACCGAGGCTCAAGGAACTCAGAGCCTCAGACACAAAGTTTCCTCTTTGGGCAACTGTATCTTTCAGAACCTCTCTCCATCCCTAGGTAGGCACATCCTACCCGTTTCTTGCCTTTTTTGAGGATTAAAGCGATACCATCCGCGCAGGAAGGAGGGGGGATGCCCACACGATTCTGCTGGAACCAGCCTGGAGTGGCGTGTCTCGCCCGCCCGGAACCCTGGCCCTGCAGCCCCCCACGGCACCCTCTGGGTGGCCCACCCTGCTCCCACCACCCCTGTACCTCCCGCCCTCAGCCCCGCAGCTGAAACGTCTGGGCCCCAGGGCCAGCTTGGGCCCCTCTACGTCCAGAGGCCACCGTCTGCCAGGACCCCAGGCCAGCAGCCTCACCCCTGCACCCCAGTGCCGTCACACGGGAACGTGCTGCCCCCCTGTCCCGAGCCCACCCGCCTTGGGTTCCTGCTTCGGGAGCTCCGCCCAGCCTCCCACACAGGCTCCCCCGCTGTGCTCCCCACGTGCCCGGGCACGAGGCAGGCGCTCAGCTGTCAGAAGGAGCTGGGCGGATGCTGTGCGAGCTCCCCCACACCACGTCCCCGCTGACGTTGTCCCGGGCTTGAATCTTATTCTAGAACCTTCTCCATCTGCACACAGCCTTTGAGACACTCAGCGTGCCTGGGCCTCCCCCACCCTGGGGTCCCTGAGCTCCCTGGGCAACCCCAGGATGGCCCTCTCTCAGGCTCCGTCGTCGAGTGGTCACCTCTCCGTGCTGAGCTGTGAGTGACCCGTGCTGGGACAAGTCACATCAGTTTGAATGTCCAAAGTCTAGCCTGGCCGGCAGGCCCTGAACAATAAACTAGTGGCCTTGGCCAAACGCGTCAGTGCTGGGGGTCTGAGTCCGTCCCACCTGGTGTTCAATCCCCGTGGGCACCGGCCGGCCGGGCAGGGGCAGGGGCTGCACCGTGCATACCCAAGGGGGGCATCGGAAGTTGAGCCACTCTGTTCTCCCCCTGTCCCTCCAGCTTCCTGCAGCTCAGCTTTCCCAGGGGCCAGAGGGGAGGCACCGGCTTGGGTCTTTCCATGCTGTGTGGGCGTGCGGCCCTGCTGGCCTGCCTGCCGAGGGCAGAGGGCAAAGGGGGCGAGGCTGACCTGGAACGGGGGTCTCCGGGCCTGTGAGAATGGCATCAGGGAGGAGCTTGGCCCTGTTCTCCGTGCTCAGCCTCACCAGGCGCTGGGAGGGCACTCATCCCATCTTACGGATGAAAACACCAAGTTCCAGGGACAAGTCAAGTAGGGGCTGAGCCCGGCGGGACCTCAGGAGGGACTCACGCGGGCGTGGGCGGGAGGAAGCCTGGCCATGTGCCCGTGGGCGGACTTCTGCCCTCACCGAGCTCACGCCCTTTGCCTGCAGAGAAGATCGAGCGCGGCACCCGAGGCCCAGGACGGAGGGACGGCCGGCGCGCGCCCGGTACAGGCCAGCCTCAGGGGGCAGCCCCCCCCCGCCGGCTCCAGGACCCCCACTCACCTGGGCCGCAGACTGTGGACTTAATCCCCGTTTTCTCCAGCACGGGGACCCGGTTGATGGCACCTTCAATGTGCTGGGTGAACACATCCCAGTCCAGGTCGAAGAGGCCAAAGGCAAACTGGTCTGACACCTGGGGAGGTGGGCAGGGAACCTGCCCTGTGACAGCGCCCCATGGGAGTGAGAGCCAGGCAGGGCCTGGCCAGCCTCTCGATTAGGTGGTGACAGCGCTGGGCTGGTCCCCGCAGTGTGTCTCCTCTCCCCCGGCCCCTCAGCGGCCCGTCTGCACCCCCTTCCAGCCCCGCCCCAGGCCCGCCTGCTCTGCCCGGTCGCCCTGCCTCCCGCCCTCCTTCACCCCATTCACCTAAGTCAGATCGGCCCTACGTGAGCGGACCCTGCCCACGTCTATCGCCAACCCACAGCCACGCTGACCTTCCTTTGGGTCTTCGGGAAAAGCAAGCCTGATCTGACCTCAGGGCCTTCACCTCCACCTGGGGCAGCTCCTCCCCCCACCTTCTGTCTGCTCGAAGTCAGCTCCTCAGGGAGCCCTGCCCGAGCACAGTCCGAAGGACGCCCTTCCACGCCAGTCTCGCTAGGCTTATCCTTAACCTGCTAACTTCACTCAGGGCACAGACCGCAGTCCCAAATTGCATTACTTCTTTGCTTATTTACCGTGTGTCTCCCCACCAGAATAGAAGCCTCTGGGGACAGGGACTCTTATCTTGGTCTCCCTCTTTCTCCCCAAAGTTAAACAGTATCTGGCTGAAAGGACTCATTTTGTTGTTCAATTTGTAGACTAAGTGCATGAGTAGGGGAGCTGGGGTGGCCCGTACATGCTCGAGGGGGCTGGGGGTGCTGAGGGGGCCGCTGGCCCTGCATGAACCCCAGGAGCTGTGCCGGAGGGAGACACAGCTGCAACCACGGGGGGTGGGGGAGGGCATGGGACTGTGTTGATGGACAGAGGGCTTCAATGCTTTCATAATCTTCTAAAGTCATCATTTAACACTTTGCGGCCTCTGACGATTGATGTTTTGAGGCAAGCCCTCCACCTGCCCCGAGTCTGGATTTGCCTGTGTGCCAGGTTCTTCAGGGGTTGGATAAAATGGGTTTGACCTTGACCCTGTGGGATGGGGGACCTGCCACTTCTCAGGTAAGCCCCCAGGGTCGGGGGAGCTCCGGGGGGACAGTCTCCGGAAGAAGGCTCCTCCACGCTGAGACGCAGCCCCAACCCCTCCCTCGAGCCCTGGTGTCTCACCTCCTCCCAGAAGATGGGGTTGGTCTCGTAGCCGCCCACGGACAAGGCGTCCCCTTGGAGGCGGAGGTAGATGGAGGCGTCGTGGTCGCGGACGTTGGGCATGTTCTGCAAGGTGGAGCACAGAGGCCTCGGGGTCAGGGTCACAGACCCAAGCTGGGCCCACAGTGCCACCTCCTCGTGGTAGGACCCTGAGGACAGGGTGGACCTGGGGCCTCTGCGTCACACAGTGGACAAACCACCCCACTGAAACCCCATAAGATGGCAGCAAAGATGGAAGGACGGAGGGAGGGAAGAGAAAAGGATAACCCACAGAACACAGCAGACGGGGGATCTCAACCGACGCCGGAGGTGCAGAGTGGATGGGGGAGGGCCGGTGCCTTAGCTCAGGGCTGGGAGAGGGGAGACAGTTTGCCAGCCTCTGTCCAGTCCCCTCCAATCTGCAAAGGCCGAGCCTAGGGCAACCCCAGGTCCCTCTGCAGGGGGCGGTGGGCCGAGTGTGTATGTGTGCATGCATGTGTGTGAGTGTGAGAGGGAGTACGTGCGTGTACGTGAACAGGAAGTTGGACTAGGGTCTCTTCAAAGCAATTGGACCCAGATACCTTCCATCCCCGCCGCGTGCAGCCCAGGGCCTGGCCCTACCCTGCAGGGGCCCTGAGGTCTGTCTCTGGAGAAATGGGTCCCCAGGGGCTCCAGGCTCCGGGGAGGTGAGAAGCCGGCTGCCATCCCCCCTCGACAACAGATTGGAGAGTCTTCTGTGGAGACACTGAGTGGTCTGGGGAAGACTCCAGACGCTGACATGGAGATCCCTCACCAAAGAGAAGGGCATTTGACAGAAGGACTGGATAAGACCAAGGACATCTTCCAGATATTAGGCTAAAACAGATTAAGGCATGGAAATCAGGAAAGGGAAAAAAATAAGGAAATTAGAAATTCAATCCTGAAGGTCCGATGTCCACCTTACAGGGGTTCCAGGAAGAGAAAATGGAGTAGAAGGAAAGTCAAAGCAAAAACCCAAGATGATTTCTCCGACTGAAAATTGTGAATCTCAGTATTGAAGGGCCCACAAGTGACCAAGCCCTGTGACTGGACCAGGCCTGCACCAAGGCCACATCAGGATGGAACATCCGGTGAACAGGTGGGTCCTAAACAAAGAAACAGCGTTCCTGGAGGCTGAAGACCTGAAGCAAAGTCCTCAAAATTCTGAAAGACGATTTTAAATACAGAATTCTCGACCCAGTCAATTCGTCAACCGACTGTAAGAAAGAATAAAGATTTTCTTCAGACATTCACGGACACAAAAACGTTTACTTTCCAGGTACCCTTCTCAGTAAGTGGCCAGAGACCATATGCCATGGATCCAGGGAGCAGGAGATCCAAACAGAAGATAGGTGAGGAAGGTCCCAGGGTAACAGCCGATCAGAGGCTGATGGAGAAGATAAGAAGGCAGCGGGAGGAGTCCTTCAGGGAGGGGAATGGGACTTACAGACTTAATGGGATTTCTCTGCCACGTATGAGTATGCAGAAAATATTACTGATATGGGCTTCCCTGGTGGCGCAGTGGTTGAGAGTCCGCCTGCCGATGCAGGGGACGCGGGTTCGTGCCCCGGTCTGGGAGGATCCCACATGCCGCGGAGCGGCTGGGCCCGTGAGCCATGGCCGCTGAGCCTGCGCGTCCGGAGCCTGTGCTCCACAACGGGAGAGGCCACAACAGTGACAGGCCTGAGTACCGCAAAAAAAAAAAAAAAAAAATATTACTGATAGGTGTTTGACAGATCTGTTGAGATGTTTGGGGGAAAATTGTGACGGTTATGAATATAGATGCAAATATCCTTGACAAAATACTAGGAAACTGAATCCAGCAACATAGAAAAAGGATTACATACCATGACCAAATGGGATTTATCCCGGGAATGCAAGGTTGGTTTAACATCTGAAAATCTGTGTAATATACTATGATCAGTAAAGGACAAAATCCACTAATTATTTCAATAGATGCAAAAAAAGCATTTGACAGATAAAACCCTTTCATGATAAAAACACCCAATGTCTAGGAATAGAAGGGAACTTCCTGATAAAGAGTATCTGAGAAACACCCACAGCAAATGCATGCTTATTTGCAGTGTTTCCTCTAAGACCAGAGGCCAAGAGGGAGGTCCACTGTCGCCACTGCCATTCAACATTGTACAGGAGGTCCTGGCCAGGGCAGGAATCAGGCAAGAAAGAGTAATTAAAGGCAACCAGAGGGAAAAAAAGTAAAATTATCTCTAGGTGCGGATGACATGATCTTACATAGAGAAAACCCTAACGACCCCACTAAAAACTACTAGAACTTATAAAATAGTTCAACAAGGTTGCAGGATACAAGGTCAATATACAACAAGCAGACAAAACCCACTGTATTTCTATATACCAGCAGTGAACAATCAAAAATGAAATTAGGAAAATAATTCGATTTACGATATCAAAAATAATAAAATGCTTACAAATAAGTTTAACAAAAGAAGTGCGAAACTTGTACTCTAAAAACTAGAAGATGCCTTTGAAAGAAATTAAAGAAGATGTAAATAATGGAAAGACCTCTCAAGTTTACAAAATGAAGACTTACTATTGCTAAGATGACAGTACCCCCCCAAACTGATCTACAGATTCAACACAGCTCCCACCAAAATCTCAGCTGGCTTCTTGGCAGAAGTTGACAAGCTGACCCTAAAATTCGTATGGAAGTGCAAGGG